>NC_079230.1:24706868-24739368 GCF_029633865.1 Lampris incognitus
TGAGAGCCTTGCTTTTCTCTGCTTACTGTGTGTTTATGTTATGGAAACAGATGATCCGCTGTGGCGCCCCCTAATGGCAGCAGCCACAAGTAGTAGTAGTAGTAGTAGTAGTAGTAGTAGTAGACTGTGTGTTAATGTTACCACAACATGTTGGTGTTTGTGTGTGTGTGCACATATGTGTGTGCTTTTCACAGCTTTACCACTGAACCCACTGTGTACACAAGCCTGTAAGAAGACTGGCACTCTTCAATCCAGCTTCTGCCCTCACGACTTTGGTGAGTCACGCCTCCTACACCTTTCCTCCCTTCCCATGCCACTACATGCCACGTCTTTCTCTCCTCTCATAGTAGAGCTGTCGAACACGTGGCTGTGATGTGCCCACAGTACAGTCGGATGTGGACTAATACATACAAACACATGTACACAAATATACCCCTTGTAGCATCACACCTAGGCCATTACCCAAATTCTATACGCCTTACAAACCCCTGCACACCAAGACTTAAAGGGGAAATCCGCAACTTTTCTCTGTTATCCGTCTGGACCATTGATTCAGGTTACATAATGCTAACGATCATCTCCATCACGGTTGGAGACTCTCTCCATATACACCGCTGGTGACATTGTTGAGCGTGTAGGGATGAAGACTGGTGCAGCGGCAAACACGTTCCCACTCAAACAGGCTTGAAACGTGACGACGATGTGGCGACCCAGATAGCAAAATTGCGGTGGCCCGGACCCGTCCCACACCCGACACTTCATCCGGCCCACATACCTTGTGGAATGATGGCACTTGGGCGGTCCGCTCCTGTTTGCCAGATCTTGGCCAGAACCAAGCCATAGCAATGCCGCATGTGCCACATATTTGCCAAAGGTGGCCCGTATTTGTTTTGTGATATTTGGGCCAAATTCACCATTTACCACACGGGCCACTTCAGGGTCACCGCATCTTTGCCAAAAAAGGCCCACATTTGGTTTGGCATATTTGGGCCATATTTGCTATTAAATATGTGGGCCACTTCAGGCTCACATCCAATTTTGTCAGGGACAGAAGAAGGCCATCAGTGCCGCATCATTGCCTGAAGTGGCCCACATCCGGATGCTAACTGGGGATGCTTGTGTTGAACAGCTAATCACCAGTTCTACAATCAATATTCCAGCATTGGCAGTGTTCCCATGTAGTTTGATATAGTTTCTAATACGTTAGACTGCAGTGATGGCTGGTGGTGATTTTGGGTGGGCGGCCTAATAAATGCATTACACCCATCAATATTTCACGCTGCAGCAACAGCAGCGTCACATCTGAGATACCAGGTTACAGCACAACGCTATAGAGAAGTACCCACAATGTGTCCCCAGTCTCTTCGCTTCCTATTTTTCCTCCAAAGAATCGAAGACAATGGATGATAAAATAAATAATCCACATCGTTCATGTTAACGCCCGCACTTCACCTTCCCCTCCCCACGCTCACGCAAGTAGCGCCTCACTGTATGTAACGTTACTCTGTACGTCTGCTGTCTTTGGTCAAAAGTAAGTCAGAATTCCGAGACATAAAGTCGCAATTGTGAGAAATAAAGTCGGAATCAACCAATTAACCAAACTTTCTTTTCTTTTCTTTTTCTTGAATGTGGTGGAACGTGGCCTCCTTAAACAAGTCAGCGGCCTGAGGACTGAATGAATTTAGCTCAAATGATCAGCAAATCAAGGGAGCGTAACACGATGCCTGTCACTCAATACGAAGATGAATGGAAGTGGATGCAACTGTGTTTGGGCTGTAAAAAATAGGCCATTTTTTAATAAATATATATATATCCTATGTTTTTTTTGGTGAATATTTGGGGCTGTTGCTGCTCAAGCTTCCACCAAAATTTAAAACGTTCTAAGATTTTTTTCAAACACTTTTTTATTGTTATTTATGTTTGTTTATTTAGATCCCCATTAGCTGTTACACAAGGCAACAGCTACTCTTCCTGCTAGTCTAAAAGAAAGGGAGGGCTTAGCCCCGTTAGCCCGTTAGCTTACTAGGTCCCAGGATCCATTTTTACAAGAGTGGGAACTGTTTACTGCTGAGCTGATGACACACCAGCCACAATGGCTGCTACACGTTGTTTGTAGTCCCAGAAAATCAGTACATGGAGGTCTATTTCTCTCTGCCTCCTACATCCAAGTACAGCACAACACTGTTATACTGGAATATTGACTGTGGCCAACACAATCACCGCATCGCCATCATGTTTCAAATGGAGAAAATAACATATAATAGAGAAAACTCGCAGATTACAGCTTTTTTTTTTGGTTCACCATCCTGTTTAAACAAAATGCAAAACAATAATTGTTGGGCTTGTATGCTTTTGAAACCTTCTAAGATTTGTTAGTGGTATCTCTTATTTCCTTGTTTCTGGATAAAATAGGACTCAGGCTAATTTTGAAACTCAAATGCCCGCATCTCTCAATAAACACAAGAGAATAAACCTTCCTCCCCTTCATCCCAGTATGGTACTCGAGCATTTGGGACAGGTTTTGCAATGAAATGGCCAAAATTACGTCGCAAGTTAATGCTTGCAGATTTACATATTCCTGTCTTTAAATTTAATTGACAGGTTTTTTTAGGTTCACAAAAATGTGAAAATCCCCAAATCTGATCAATTTCGCACCATTTCTCTAGTCTAGTGGTTCGGCGTAATTCTCTGTCTTATAGAGTAGAACACATAAATACTTAATTCTGCCCTGAAAACACTTAAATATTAAAGGCGGCTGACTTATGAATGTGTCAAATTCGAAAATAAATCGAAGTTATTTAAAAAAAGTTTTTTTTATCACATCAAACGCTTTCTCTGACTTTTCCTGCTCTTTCTCTCTCTCTCTCTCTCGTTATCTCAGTGATCGTGGGTAAGGTGACGTCATTAGAGGCGGCCACGAGGGGCGGTGTGACGGTAGAAGTGTCCATCATCAAGGCTTATAAAGCAGGAAGTCTGAACATCAATAAATCGGGACCGATCCGGTCGGTCAGTCTTACCTCCGCCTGCAAGAAATGCCCCGGGCTACAGAAAGGTAGGGCGACCGAGAGGGGCCCAACAAGCCGTATGACGCGAACACCAATATTCACAATATCCACCTCTGTCTGTTTCACTTTGCATCTATCACTCTCATAAACATGCAACAACAAAAAAAACAACCAACAAAACAAAATACAAACCTAACACTACAACAACAATTGTCAGTTGGATCTGTGGATGGACGTCTGTGTTTGACTGTCTCTTTTTTCAGGATTGAACTACGTGTTGATGGGGAAAGTGGACGCTCAGGGCAAAGGCCTTCTCAGCCCCTCCAGTTTCACTCTACTCTATAAACCCATCCACGCCAAAGCGCTGGCCAACCTGGCGCGCCAATCATGCTGACATCACGGCCCGCTCCACCTATCAGGATGAAAGTCCCGCCCCTCCCTCGTTCTCTATATATTAATTGTAAAAATATTATAAGAAATCAACATTTTTTATATGGATACTGTTATGAAAAACGGTGAAACTTCAAATAAACAAGGAGATACAAACAACTTTAAAAACACGTATCAATACTTGCATTGTGTTTTGTATGTTTTAAAGGGAAACAAGATTTTTGTATAGTGTAGCGCTGGGACAGACACACACGCACACACACACACACACATACGGGGACTTTGAGGAGCGTTTCTTTTCGAAGGGCGGATGGGGAATTGAGTTGAGAGAGGGAGGGAGAGACGTCGGTAGAAAAATAAAGTTGGAGTTGTTTTGCTGCCGAACTGAAATCTTCGTCTCCGTTTGTCACCGGTACGCGACGCTACAGCTGGTGTCAGAAGTGGGATTTAAACCCACGTGGCTAGCCGGTGGCAGCATGGAGGAATTGCTCGCCCCGCCCAGCCCCGGTACAACGGAAGAAGAATTGGATCGCGGCGACAACGAGGGATGAAACGGAAGGAAGCGCGGAGGCATGTGACGCACCGAAGAGGATGAGTTCAACCGGGACGGACGTGGACATGGAGGATGGATGGCGCGGAGCTCGGAAGCCAGGGAGACAGGTAGGGGAAATGACGGGGGTAGCATGTAAGGGTTATCGGGTTGATAACGTCAACGCTAGCTGGGCTCAGGCCACTGCTGCATTGAAATGCCCTGTGTTTACAAGGTTAGCAGCTAATGGTAGCCTAGCTGTTGGCCAGCCTGAGCTAGGTTTAGCTAACGTAGCGCCCCTTGCCTTACCTGTGTTTGTTAGCCCGACTGCTAGCCAGCCTGAGCTAGGCCCCGCTAACGTAGTGCCCACTGCTGTGCCTGTGCCCGCCAGCCTAGCCGCTGCCCAGTGTTACTCAGGCTTTAGCTCTGTAGCCCCCACACTGCTCAGCCTGGGCCCACTGCTTTAGGTAGCCAATCCAGAGTATATGGCGCTTTTGGCTAGCGTGGCTGGTCCCCACGCTAGCCAAGCTAGTGAGGTAGAGGTAACCCCGATAACCCGAGCATATGCACCGTGCATTTCCCCTGAGCCTGGGGTCAATCGAACTAGCCAGCAATCCCAATTAACCAGCACCCCAGCAGCCAGTGTGCTTCTCCCCCCGGACCCCATCGAGAGGCTAGCCACAGCTCTCGCCACAGCTTTCGCCCCCACCCTCACGGGAACTGTCTCAACCCTGGCCCCAAAGACTGAACCGCAGAGAGGCAGCCTGTGGGTTGGATGATACGACAGACACATGGAGTGGGAAACCTACTGAACACAATTCCAAACTAATCGCCAATGCCGAGCGGTGGACCACAGCGGAGTGGGCAGTGCGGCTCGCGGCAGCGTTGGATGGAGACGCTAGGAAGGTGCTACTAGAGCTGTCAAGCATGGACATGGAGGACGCCCAGGCTATCGCCCAGGCTGTGGAGAGACAGTTTGGTGACCTCACATCCCCCACATCAGCCAGACACAGGTTCAACAGCAGGGTTAGGAGGACCGGGGAGAAACTAGGAGTGTACGCCGCTGAGCTACGCCAGTTAGCCCGCAAAGCTTTCCCTGAGTTTGACGAAGGACAGAGGTTCATCCCGGCGAAGGAGGCATTCATCAGTGGCCTGACCCCCCCTCCCCCTACGACAGCAGGTTCGGCTTAGTAACCCACTGTCCTGGGAGGACGCGCTGGAGCGCGGGCAGAAGGTGGAGCAGATTTTGGAGGAAGGACTGGAAGAAACCCCCTGCCACATGGCTGCTCAGCCTACTCGGCCCCAACCTACCCCGCCAGACCCCCTTCCCCCAGAGCATCAACAAGCCCTGCGCTTTTGCCCCCGACGTCCAACTGCCGAGATGCTGGAACTGCAGCTGGTGGGGGCACACCCAGTATCGTTACCCTGTGCTACCTCTGGGAAACGGGAGGGGGACGGAGTAAGGGGGAGCATCTCCATCTCGGGAACTACAGTCTCCCCCATGTCGCCAGCGAGGAACAACTACATTCAAGAAGCTAGCCCGTGGTCTCTGATGACGTTGTCAAGTGCGTGGTGGTCGCTGGTGGTGGTAGAAGGTGAACCGGTGAGCCTTAGTGGACACAGGATCCACTGTCATCCTGGTGCACCCCGAGCTGTTGATGGCTCTACAGAACCCCTGCCTCCGCCACCCAGCCACTCATCACTGTCACTGGGGACCGGGCCCCAATGCTGGGCCATTGCATGATGAACATTTGGGCGTTTGATCGGGACTTCGAGCAGTTGGCCTGGGTGGCCGACATCCCAGAGCCATGCCTGTTGGGGCTGGACTTCCTGCGGAGAGTGGGGTACGTGTTGGACCTGATACACGAAACTGTGACCTTAAAGGATGGGTCTGCCTACCCACTGCAACCCTGCAACCGACATCACAGTCTCCCTCGAGCCTAGCTATAGGTGGGCGATGCCCTGAGCCTGCGTCGCCCACCTGCACAGCGCCACCGAACCTCACCGGAGGGCGACACCCTGAGTCCGTGTCAACCCCACTACCGGTGCCCCACCGCCCTGCTGGGCAGCAACACCCTAAGCCCGCATTGCGCCCTCCCCCCCCCCCGCACAGCGCCACCGGGCCTCACCAGAGGGCGACAACACTGAGTCCGTGTCAGCCCCCCAGCCAAAGCTGCAGCGTCCTCATGGCACATCACCAAGCCCTGTCAGAAGACAACACACCGAACCCCACATCATTGCTAGTCCGCGTCGGGCCCCAGATTTTACCCGCCCCGAACCTGGAGGAGCTGAACACGCAGCATCAGGTGACAGGTGGAGAACCTCAAGGACCCTCGGTGAAGATCCCCGGCCCGTGATGTCTTGCTACACAGCCTCCCTGCTCTGCCCAGGGCTGTCATATGCAGCAGCAGTTCGCGTGGTCCACCCACCCTCTTCCTCCCTCAATGGAGGACACAGTCAGGTCAGTGTGGGTCCAAAACCAGGACAGGCCGATGATGGAGCAACAACAGTGGCTGTGGAAGGTGCTGTCCAGACACCTCGCCGCCTTCGCCACTTTCCCTGTCGATCTGGGACGCACTCACGTGGTCCAGCACGACATTGACACTGGGACGGCCCACCCCATCCGCCAACGCCCCCGCTGCCTGCCAACCACATGACAGGCAGCCGCTGAGAGGCGTCTGGAGGAGATGCAGGTGGCAGGAGTCATTGAGCCGTCCGACAGCCCCTGGGTGTCTCCCATCGTGATGGTCCCCAAGAAGGATAACACGTGGAATTTCGGTGCCTGAACGAGGTCACAGTGAAGGACTCCTACCCACTGCCACGTGTGGATGAAGCTTTAGACAGCATTTCGAGCTCCAGCTGGTTCTCATCCCTGGATCTGAGGAGCGGCTACTGACAAGTCGCGCTGACCCCTGAGGCGTGTCTGAAGATGGTGTTCACCACAGAAACGGGGCTCTGGCAGTTCATCACTGTGCCGTTTGGTTTGTGCAATGTCCGGGCTACATTTGAGTAGCTGATGGAGGTTTATGGATGTGGTGAGGGAAGACATGCAGGTGGCTGGTGTGACAGAGGAGGATGCAGAAGACAGGGAGAGATGGAGGCGGATGATCCGCTGTGGCGACCCCTAACAGGAGCAGCCGAAAGTAGTAGTAGTAGATGGAGCGAGTGCTACAGGGTGTCCCCGCGCAGTCTTGCCAGGTCTACCTGGACGACGTCCTGGTCCATGGCCCCCATTTTGCTGTGGCCCTAGCCGCGCTGGACGATGTGCTGACCAAAATAGAGGAAGCAGGGCTGAAGTTGCACCCAGAGAAGTGCAAGCTGCTGAGGAGAGAGGTCACGTTCCTGGGCCACAGGGTCAGCGGAGATGGTGTGGTGACAGCGGAGGACAAGGTTCACACGGTCCGAAACTGGCCGACGCCCAAAAACGTGCGACAGCTGCGGGCGTTCCTGGGGTTAGCATCCTACTACCGCCGGTTCATCAGGGGTTTTGCCACGGTGGCTGCCCTCCTCCACGGTCTCGCCAACAAGAACACCCGGTTTGACTGGGGTGACATGCAGCAGCAGGCGTTTGACACACTGAAACGGGCGCTGTGCCACGGGTGTAAAGAGAACCAAAGGAGGACGGTGCGTGGACCCGTATCACCTTCCCCCTGCACCACCTCCCGGCATTCTCCAGAGGGGTGACATGTTGGGCTCGTCTCACCTCTCCACACCATGCCGCTGGGAGCCGTGGTCCCTGGTCCGGGCTGCAACGATACCCCCCGCAGAGGCATGAAAGGCCCAGGCGGGTGCGCAGACGTCCCCAGCGCTACACGGACTATGTCCTCCTCGAGGACGAGGAGACTGGGGGGGCAATGTAGCGCTGGGACACACATGCACATACGGGGACTTTGAAGGGTGGATGGGGCATTGAGTTGAGAGAGAGAGGGAGAGACGTCGGTAGAAAAATAAAGTTGGAGTTGTTTTGCTGCTGAACTGAAATCTTCGTCTCCGTCTCCGTTTGTCACCGGCACGCAACGCTACAACGTCTTGTTGTAGGGTCGCTGGTTGACAGTCTGTGAATGTGAAACGTACTTCCTGGTTTGACGACAGGCTGCGTTGTTTAAGAAAATAAGAATATCAGTGCTTCACACAGCTGTATAATGTCTTTATCTGTACTGTCTTACACAATGTGGCCTGCCATCAAACCAGGAAGTGAATTTTCACATTTACAGGTTGTCTTCCGGTGATGCCACCAGCGGACGCAACTTATTCGGCGTCTCAGAAACTCTCAGGAGACTGTTCAGTCTGCTGACGGAGTCTCGTCCCTGTATGTACACAGGTAATGTTGAAAATCGAGACTGATTCTCGTAAATTATATTTTTCTGATTGAAGGAAGTCTCGTTTGGCGGACGTGCTCAGGCGGCTGATAAAACCAGCAGTCTAGACAATAGTGGCACTTCTAAATGGCAAGTTTAGTTCATGTGCAGTTGTGTAAGTTCTGCTCCGTTTCTTAGAGATGACTGTTTTAGGGGGCAAGAACATTGAAACGCTGCGCCAATGTCAGCAACATAAATGAAACATCCCCACAAAGTGACTTTAATCACCACCTTGTCTCCCTTTTTTGATGTTTTCCGCTTCATGCAATAATACGTCCTGCGTAATTGCATCCTGCAGTGTGCAGTATAAAACCAGATGGCTGAACAGGGAAAGTTGTTCTTCATTATACATTTGGACTTGGCTCTTTGAATAAAAAAAAAGATACTTTGACTTTTATGTCTGAGAGCCACTTAAAATGAATACAGTCAAGTCATGCACAATTTTCTTTAAGTATATTGTTGTCTAAAGAGGTTGAATCTTATGGTTTTAAATGCACCCGAGGGAGAGAAAATACTTGAAGCTTCAGCCACAGCCAAAACTGTCCCTCAGCAAGTGTTTCAGCATGACAGTAATATGAACTGGATATCACTTGGTCAGTGAACCAATCAGAGACACCAATAAATCACAACTTCAGAGGAAGACACAGTGGCTCTGAAGTGCAAACCGCAGAGGCAGGGAGAGGGTGCAGAAGCAAAGGCCTCGGCCCGGAGGTGCAGATGCATGCATGTTGCATGTGCACCTCCTGGCTGCTTGTTGTCTCTGTTTTGCACTTCTGGACGACTAGTTTTTGTTTTTCTATGTTGCATCTGGGCCCTGTGATGGACTGGCGGCCTGTCCAGGGTGCCTCCCCGCCTGCCGCCCAATGACTGCTGGGATAGCCTCCAGCATCCTCGCGACCCTGAGAGCAGGATAAGCGGTTTGGATGATGGATGAATGGATGGGTGATTAAAGGACGCACATCACTGAGTCATGATGTTGGCGCTTGAGATCATTTCAATACCAATAAAGCCGATGTAAGCCGACCCCTTTCCGCTGTGGTGTGTGGTTGGAGCCGCCATAATTTAGCAGGAGCCCTGTTGTTCAGATAACAGTTGTACCCGCTGAGACGGGGCGACATAAGACAGGCTTCACAAAAGTAGTTAACAAGTGTTCGTCATTCAAAAATTATGAATACAGAATATCCCTGAAAAGATCTCGTCTGTGGTCTGTGTCTGTGTTTTGAATGAGCTGGACTCTTGGTTCTCTGCTCTGAGAAAGGATGAAATACACTCCCATGGCATCACAACCTGAATATGAGCCAAAATTGTGTATTTTTATGAAGACGAGACATTAAGCACACCCTTCAGAAAATATAAAAATTGTGTATTTTTGATAGTTTAATTTTGTGGCGCCCCCCCCCTTTTAGTGGCTACCTTGTTTTTTAAACCAACAAAGCTCATCTAATGTTGTCTCCTAAAGTTTGCTTTAGAGATCAATTTTGAAAATGAAGAAATGGGGGAAATTGCTCAATTTCTATTCTGGGAACAAATGGCTGTACTGCCGTACAGCCGGTTCAACCAGGCCGGTTCAACCAGTTTAACGTGGGCGTGCATACATGGTGCACCCAGAAGCAGCTACTAGATGTGGCTTTAGAGATTTGACAGGTCGTGGTAAAGCTGGAAGTGTCCACCATCTTGTCTTTTTTGATGTTTTGAGATGAAATCTCATATCAACTTAAAAAAAAAAAGAAAAAAGAAAAGACAATTGTTTAGCTACTTTCTTTGGACAAATGTGTAAATAACTGGAGGGAAGCGGAAATAACAGTACATTCATCATTTGTATTGCTGTGCAAGCAACAAGTGTGCTACAACTACAATGATACGATTCATTCGCTTCAGACAGGAGGAAAAATACAGGAGAATTTATCATCAGTCATTTTATGTTGAATTTCAATGAGCGCTGTACAAAAACCTTCAGTGGAGTTCAAGCTGACCATGTACATACAGTAACACAATGTAATACAGAATACCGTATAAATAGTGCTGCAACCTGACTCATTTGTTTAGCTGAAAAAGAAAGTGCACTTGCTGCAAAGGCAGAGAAAAAAGGTTACCGAGTCGATGCTCATGTGCCTAATCAATAATCAATGACTGTTTTAATCTGTAGCAAGGCGGCGTTTAGAGTTAAATAGGCATCTGGAGATGGTGACGAAGACTAGGCTTCATCAGAACAGAAGGCTGTAACTACTAGAAAGGTAACAGTAGATGCATCTAATGGTCACAATGAGAGAAACCTGCTATGTGATGCTGATGAATAAGATATGTAGTTGACTCCTGATTGGACCAACAACGCGTTCATTGAATAACCATTAAGCTCCTTATTTGCAGCCCCCTGAGATCAATGCAGACTCATTCCTCCTTCGGTCGGGTCCGTCTACACGTCATCGTCCGGGTCGGCCCGGCCGCACACGAAGAAGCAGCCGAGCACACAGGAGCCGAACAACAGGAAGAGGCCCAGGAAGATGTAGACCAGGGTGGTGGTCCAGAACGCAAACAGGTAGAGCGTCTTGTTGCAGTATGGATCCAGATTTGTTGTAGTCTGATTGAAGTTGGGTTTATAGATGGAGTAGATCCACACATTACCTAGAAACAAAAGAAGCACACAGGACAAAACACTGTTTAAAGTTGATTTTCGACTCATTCAATAACCCTGTAATAGAGTACACAGTTTGGAGGAAGAAAAAAAGAAAAGAAAAAAAATACAGATCTTGGTTTTAAAATAGTGACCCTAACCATCCGTCTCTGGAGTTCCTGGGCAGCCCACATAGTGAATACATACACGGTCCCAAACAGGACATCTGGTGTTGGATTAGTGTCAGTGCACTGAAGTCTCAGGTGCTGACGGTCCTATTGAATATGACCCCTTTTGTTGTGACCGATGTACAACAAATGTGAATTCCCTAAACAACGAACACAAACTGTCCAGTAAGCCCAAATGTGGGGAGGACATCATTTTTCAGTATAACTCATGGACGAGTGGTGGAAAGTAATAGAGTACAAGTACTTTGTTGCTGTACTTACGTGCATTTTTCAAGTGTATAGTATATTAAATTTAAGAGACGTTTGACTTGCTCCACCACAGGTACATTTCAAAATAAATACTTTTTACTCCACCAGGTGACCAAGTCAGTCACGTTACTTTAGTTAATAAAAAGATATCTCATTAAAATGTAAGTAAAGTAAGATCAAATCTTTCAATCGTTGTTAAGATTTGTTCACAGTACCTTCATTTGCCTCATTGCAATTCAGTGTTTATGTAGACTTGGAGAATAAAATCTCCTGATTCATAGACTTCAGTGTTCAGAGGTGGGAATTTGGTTTGTTTTATTAGATCTGGGTCACAGGGTAAAAACAAACAAGGGACTGGATTTATCAAACATCTAAAAAAAAAATACTGCCAGTGAAGGATTGCTCATCAATGACTCGTGACATCCATGTCTTTGGAAATTACTATATCAACGACTATATGTACCATTTTTTTTATTATCAGTGTCTGCCTTCACATTCATCTGCAGAAACAGAGTAGTAGTCTTACTTTAAATCGTATCATCAACTCTGTTACACTAGGGTCTGAATATGATGAGTACTTTTACATTTAATACTTTAAATCCATCCATGAGCAAGTACTTATATACTTTTACTTACATAGAACTCATGCACGCGATGCACTGCTATCATGTTTTCATCGCTGATTACGATTCTGTAGTCACCAAAAATGCAGCAAATCAAGCAAGTTTGCTTTTATTTATAGCACGTTACTCATGACTTCTGGAATCTCATTTCAGTCTTGGGTGAACTATGATAACAATGCTCCATTTTAGCCTGGTGTTGTTGACCCAGTGTACCAGTCTCAGCGTGGGTGCGTTTCCCAATACAAATGTCACTGTAGAACTTTCACGAGAGCCATTTTGTGTCAGGTATTTACACTTTAAGAGTAACTAAACCCTAGACCATCTACAGGTCAAAAACCACGTGAAGGTTGAGAACATGGCAGGCTGGTCTTGGCACGCTTCAATGTTAGCATAACGGGATAATGACTAGGGGTGGGACTCTTTGGGAATCTCAGGATTCGATTTCAATTCGTGAGGTCACGATTCGATTCAAAAAATCGATTCTCGGTTAATAATCAATTCTTGATTCAATACATGCACAGATTTGATTCTAGATTGCTGTTTTGAGCTACTTTTCGCATTTGACTGCAGTGGACAGGTCAGCACACCGAATCAGATGTAAACCTCGGAGTGGAGTGTATTTTCTTATGCTTCCCAGTGTAGCCCCACTCAGTAATAAGACACACACACGTCAGTTCACATGACTGCAATAATCTGAAACCTGTTACTGGCAATCTAATGCAATCTGGCATAACAAAGCAAGGCAGGCCTGAGATAAATGGTCACATTTCTCGACACAAAAATAGAAACCTCTGCAAAGATAAAACTGGTGGCACCTTTTTCTATACAGTTTCTTAGCAACCTTAAATATATTAACAAATAATGATTGTTAATGCAAGACTGAATACGTTTTTCCTCCTCCGTTGCTCGCGGATACTCCGCTGCTCACACCGAGGAGGTCTATCTGGCAAGAACTGGCCCGGCGTGGCAACATAGCGCCATCTGTAGGATTTAGCGAGCTACACTATTTATAGTTCTCGGGTCAGGAAAAATAATTAAACTTGAATATGAATCGATTTTTGGAAATTGTGAATCAAATTGGAAGCGGTAGAAGATTTCTTTGTGCGAATCGATTTTCTCTCCACTCCTGTTAAACACAACCACAGCTAATAACATTAATAATGGGTCTGTTGGCGGTAGGTGTGCCAAAGAACCAGTGCTGACAGTACTGTTGACAACTGTTGGTGCTGGATCCGTCTGCCTGTCCATGCTGATGGTGTACTGACACACCTAAATGAATGATTATTTAACGTTTGAGTGCCGGTCTGAATGTTGAGACTCGTATTGGAAAAACAGCCTGCCTGTCTGGTCTACAGACTCACCGGTGATGAACCAGCAGAAGAGGAAGAGGGAGGTCAGGGAGTTCCAGGCTATGCAGTAGTGGCTGATGGGGTTGGTGGTCCCGTCTTTGGGCTCCTGAGCGCAGGGCAGACAGGACTGCACGGTCAGCAGCATCCCAAAGATCCCCATCACTATCAGGTAGATGGGGATGTAGTGCTGCCTCGGACACTCATCCAGGTAAGACACACCTGTCGCAAGACAAATGGGAGGGAGTTGTGCAGACTGACAGAGCATCCAAAATTACACACTAGCACGCTATTTAGTGCGTGTTTTTAGTACGTCCGAAACCAGAGTATGCATCAAATAGTATGTGAAAAATACCAGGATCTAATGCTACATGCAGCTACATTTCGGGATACGCAATACAAGACACTACGCTGGCATGAATATCCCACAATGCACTGCAATACTTCACGACAATGACCAACAATCGCGAAGGGCGTTACACAACCCGAGCAGCAGGTTCACCACACCAGTAAGTTTTGTGCAGCGTGTTGCCATTAACCCGCAAAGATCTGAAAGCAAGTGAAGTAGTATGTCCGAACAGTCCTTGTACTTTTTACTCACATACTAATAGTGTACTGGAAGATAATACACATATGTAGTGTGTAGTAAATAGTACGTGATTTCGGACGTAACCTTAGTCTCTGAAACTGAGATGCATGATTAAAGATCCAGTCCAGATGAAAAATCACATTTTTCGATCTCGTTTTCTTTTCATCCTGTTCAGTTTCTTTTCATCCTGTTCAGTTTCTTTTCATGCCCTATGGAATTCCCCTTTGTGTGTGAAAATTGCTATACTAATAAACTTGCCTTGCTTTGCCTAAAACTATTTTACCCCGTGACCTTCCACCCCTGCCGCACACACGCAAAAAGACAATTTCCACAAATAATTCCCCTAGATCCCCCCACAGCTATACAAGATGCCCCATCACCAGTAGGAGTCACCAGTTGCAATGGTGAGACACGTTACCCCACACTTGAGCATTAATTCAATATTAGTCTTTAATTGAAATTGTATCGGGGGGTGAAATTTGGACAGTTTTGTTGTCTAAAGGTCGTACAAAACGAGGTCTGAAATATTTGAAGGAGGTTTATTTGAAAACTAGTTTTGGCTTGATATTAGAGAGTAGTATCCCCTCTCTATGACATTAGCATATAGAAGAGATTTGAACAATTAGCCCCGCCTCCTGACCAACCAGAGGCAAGCGCTGCCCTCTGACTGATTTATGACACCCACAAGTCCCCTCCCCCCTGTGGTTTGATATTCTTTGCATTTCCCAACAGTTCAATGTGATGAACCTCAGTTGGATTCTTAAACATGGTGTTTGTGCATATCTGAGTAGATGTCATGATATGTACACACACACACACACAGATATATAATATCTCGATATTGTGTAAATGTGTGTAATTGTATATGATTATTGTGATAATAACGTTTACCATGTGGCCAGGCACTATTTCACACAGGGATGACTATAAAACAGTTCTGTAAAGCCGTCCACTCACCAATTGCGATCTCGGCGACAGGCAGGATGCAGAGCATCACCTTGGAACAAACTGAGAAAAGACAAAACCAGCAAATGAGGACCAAGACTTCTTTGCTATGGATACTTAGACTACGTTTAAGCGTTGACACGGATGGAGAGAAAGTCTCTCACCCAGTATCGGTGTTGGAGGTTGAGGAGGATGGCGGATGTGTCGTAGCAGTCCTCTGTCTGACATTGTCGGTAACGATAACTCTCACCTACTGGAGGAGATAAAAGGCTACAATGTTACACTTTCATAACGGTACTTTATAATGCTACAAAGTAACGTTCCATATTACTTTATAGCGCTACAAAGTAACTTTCCATATTACTTCATAGCGCTACAAAGTAACGTTCCATATGACTTTATAGCGCTACAAAGTAGCGTTCCATATTACTTTATAGCGCTACAAAGTAACGTTCCATATTACTTCATAGCGCTACAAAGTAACGTTCCATATTACTTCATAGCGCTACAAAGTAACGTTCCATATTACTTCATAGCGCTACAAAGTAACGCTCCATATTACTTCATAGCGCTACAAAGTAACGTTCCATATTACTTCATAGCGCTACAAAGTAACGTTCCATATTACTTCATAGTGCTATGAAGCAGAGCTGTCGCCAGGGCATTTAGGCCCTCATTGTAGTCCAGCAGCAACTCGTGTTAAGTTAAAACTCCTGTAGAAAGTTGCTTTTAAAACATGATCAAATAATCTGATTTAATTTCTTCTGATGCAACTGGAACCCGTCTTGGAAACCGCCTCCATATATGTTTTATCTACCGAGACAAATTCATAAAATGCGAAAACTTGTTCGGCTTTGAGAAAAGAGAAGCTTGATGAAAACGGCATCTCAGTATTGAAATCACTTTGAGTGAGATAATCTGAAAATCTGTAGTGTCGGAAGACTGTCACGGGTAAAGATTCTTGCAGACTGGACTATGTGGAAATCAGATTTCAGTGTCTGCGCATCGTGACGTAGAGGTCAGCGCCGTTTGTTGGGAGGTCGATTCAACGTGTGGTTACGAGCCCATTTCCTGAAAAATACAGTCAGTACTGGTCAAACTGGAGAGGTGCTCTATGAGGACTTCAAAATCCCCAAAGCACAAATGCAACACTTGAACGCATGTCAGCTAATATAACTTGCTGTTGAGCATTTTGACATGTATGTCAGGAGGTGTTGCACAACAGAAATTGTCGGTCTGAAACACAGATAAGCTCGGAAGGAACGATGCTTTTTGCGGTCGCTTAATTTCCTTGGCAGATGGTGATAATAAACCTCATTGACCCCCCCTCCCCCAATGCAGTTTAGTTTGCATTTCATTTTGTCCAATAGAAACCTGCAGTTTCAAGCTCCAGCAGCACACACCAAGGTGCCACTTGGACTGTGATGGACGTATTCCTCTCAGGACTCGCACCAACACACATCATCCCCCCCCCCCAAACAGGACGGTGACGTTTCTTTGCTGCCTTCTCCCCATTGCAACAGAGCAGTGTGACAGCATTCCGTGGAAAGCCAGTTTGACAAATCTGACACGAGCTAGCCTGACTGGCAGAGAGACATTCCCAGCGTATGCAACACACACACACAGAGAGAGAGAGAGAGAGAGAGAGAGAGAGAGAGAGAGAGAGAGAGAGAGAGAGTAAAACAGCATTTAGGATTATTAGTTTCCCCATTTTGGATCGTTTGCAAGCAAACCTGAGCAACAAGAGTCCACAAGCTCCTGTAAGTGGGGACGGAATCCACAAAACGCAAGTTTCACGCTAGTGTTGGAGTTGCTGCCGTGTGCTGCCTTTCAGGTGGACGCAGGTCAGTGCTGTCTGTGGTCATCGCAAGCCCATCAAGTAGCGCCGCCGTTCACCATAAACAAATTCAGCCCGGAGCGGATAACACGGAAGCCTGAAGCAGCCACACCCGGCAGCGCTGCGGGTCAGCATTTGCATCCACAGTTTGTTGGCTGGCTGCTTCCCTCACCCCGCTGGCGAGCCCGCGTTAACTAGAAGCAACAGTTAGGATGGAGTTGAGTTTGACCTCCACCGCACATCTGCGCCGGAGTTTACACAGCGTGCTCCGCATTTGGGAGAACCCGCCCGGACGGTGGGTTCTCCGCTGTTGGCCGCGCAGCCGCTTACCTCTCCGTGTGTTGGGCTCCGCCGGCAGGTACCTCTGACAGCCGCACCTTGTTGCGAGGGAGTCGACGTGTGCGCGCATGCGTGGGCTCAGCGCTGTCTCCTCCGAAGAATGTGTATCCATCAGAGATGCGTGGCGTCGCGGGTACGCGCACGCATTCACTTTTTTTTGGGACCTCCCCCGCCCCCTCCGCCCCCTTTCTCCCCAATTGTATCCGGCAAGCTGCCCAACTCCAGAGCCCTAGAAAGAGAGCGTTGCGTCGACGAGGGGTCAGAACGCGAGAGGGTCACGTGGTTCACGTAGCCGCCGAATAGTTCCAAACGAAGCTTGGCGGCTCATTTAAGTCAGTGGTTCTCAACCTTTTTGGGGTCCTGGACCCCCTGCGTATTTTTGATCTACCCTGAGGACCCCTCCACCTGATCTTGGGGGAGGGGGGTTGCAATTTGATAGAAACAGTAGAAACTGCATTTTAAATTGCATTATAGCATTTATTCACTCTTTGGGGCAAATATAAGAGCTTTCAGTTGTAACTTAGATATAGTTAACAAAACAGAATTCTTATGCAGTAACTTTCAGATATAGTTAACAAAACAGAATATGTATTCAGTAACTTTCAGATAGATGTAACAACAGGATTTTTATGCAGTAACTTTTAACAATGCAAACGGGAGCCAGATCTCTTATTAAAATACAATAAATTACACTTGTGAAACAGATGTAATTAGAGAAAAAAGTCCTGTTACCCTTTATAGTTTAGGTAGATAAAGGTCTCAGTCACATTTGAGTAAAATAATCCTATTTCTATAAATGTCATAGGATCTTTTTTTTTAAAGATATTTTATTTTCACGGACCCCTTGCAATTACACCACGGACCACTAGGGGTCCGCGGACCCCCGGTTGAGAAACACTGATTTAAATGAACTGCTTAGCCGCGATTTCTGGCAACTGTTAACCAATATCTTCAGATTTTTACATTTATGTATAGATATAGATATATTCCAACGTGACACATATTCTATGCGCATGTTAAAACTAATATGTTGTTTGAAATTGACGAGCTGTCACGCTTTAAATTACATTGTTGATTTGATTCAAACGTGCTTGTAAAATGGTCATCGTTAAAATGTCAACTGTAGCTTCTTAGCTGTAAATTAACCTTTGATCAATGCGAGAAACATACTTTCGCCATAGAAACCCTATTGCCCCGGGTCGCGCTGTTTGGCACCATCCGGGGCTCCCATGATCCGCCATTGCTGTTAAATAATTGTCCCATTGACGTCTACGGAGTTGACGTAACTCTCTCTTTCTAGGGCTCTGGTGCCGCTCTTCCGAGCCGTCCCGGTCGCTGCTCCACCCCCTGTGCCGATCCGGGGGAGGGCTGCAGACTATCACACGCCTCCTCCGATACACGTGGAGTCGCCAGCCCCTTCTTTTCACCGGACAGTGAGGAGTTTCACCAGGGGGACGGAGCGCGCGGGGGGTGCTATACAAATCCAAAATATATTTTGTCATTATTTTTTGAAAGAGAGGATTAAATGTAGTATATTCCACCAGAGGTCCCTCTGTGGCTGGTGTTAGGACTGTGCAATCAATTATAAGCAGCAAAGTATCCCAATATTTTTTATTTATCACAAAATCCTTTCAAAACATTTAGGCGAGAACATACAACAGGTTAAACACATTTCCTTTTGAGAATATTCTTAACGATAACAACATAAATAACTATAATAATAATGTACAAAAGTGTATAAATCCTTGGCGGCAGATTCTTTTTAATTTTTTTGTTCTTTGATAAACACAAAGTCATGATAGACGTCCATGTCTGACCAGCAGATAACAGCAGCAGGGAGAAGCACGGAGATTTTCATAACAGAATTACAAAAAAAATAGAGTCAATAGTAATAATTTTGTAAATAAAAAACACGTAGCAATTAATTTTGCAATCCAACAGTGAAGCGTTTGTTCCTTTGTGTGGGCCGTCACTGCCCGGTTCAACGCCATTGCGCCCAACCTTCGGAAGCAGCTGTCAATCAATCATAAATCTGTCAAGCGTGTGCTGGAGGAGGTCTCTACGTAGACGGAACCTCGTGATCCTGAACGCGATTGGCCGACCCGTAGTTCCACCACATGGCTCCGCCCCCTTTCAGAGTCCGCTGTATGGAGCCGAGCCACGCCCAGAAGAGAATCCCATAGCAGGCCTCTGCTCCATATCTACACGCACACGCACGCACGCACGCACACACACACACACACACACACACCAAAATCAAACGAAAGTGATCATAACTTAACACGTGTGGATGTGTGCATATCGATTTACATTAAGAAGGCAACTTTAATCGGGTGGCTCCTTTCCGTCTGCGCAGAGTGTGTGTGCGTGTGTGTGCGTGTGTGTGCGTGTGCGTGAGTAAGTGAGCGGGAGATTTTTTTTTTACTTTGCGTGCGTGTGTTTGCCCAGTTCTCCGTGCACGGGCCAAACCTCGATAGAGACGTGCGTGTTGGGGTATCTCCTGTAGAAGACGGCTCGGAGGTTGAACTCGGGGTTCCCGTTCTGCTGAAACACCCGCGTCCTTACGGCGGTGCCCTCACAACGCACCACGGCGTACACGTCAGGGGCTGTGGAGCGCACCAAGCAAACGACAGCACGACACGACAGAGAGAGCGAGAGAGAGAGAGAGAGAGAGAGAGAGAGATATATATAGAGAGAGATAGAGGGAGAGAGACATATAGAGAGACAGAGAGAGAGAGACATATAGAGAGAGCGAGATAGAGAGAGAGACATATAGAGAGAGCGAGATAGAGAGAGAGAGACATATAGAGAGAGCGAGATAGAGAGAGAGAGACATATAGAGAGATAGAGAGAGACAGAGAGAGAGAGAGAGAGAGAGAGACAGAGACAGAGAGTGAGAGAGACATATATAGAGAGAGATAGAGAGAGAGACATATAGAGAGACATATAGAGAGAGAGACATATATAGAGAGAGACATATAGAGAGAGAGAGTGAGAGAGACATATATATAGAGAGAGACAGAGAGAGAGAGTGAGAGAGACATATATATATATATAGAGAGAGAGAGGGAGACATAGAGAGAGAGAGTGAGAGAGACATATAGAGAGAGAGGTATACAATTGCTGAAATTGCATCACTTGTATAGGAAATTACACTCATGTCTTCCTTGAGTGTTTTAAGTGAGTTAGTTTTTAACTGCTCACAAAATATATTTCAGTTATTTCTACTACTAAAGGAGGGTTGTGTTAGCAGAGTATACCAACACACTAGCTCCAATCAGACATTCAAAAAAGGTGTTTTTGATGTGCCATACCAACGGCCTAAATATATGTGGGTTTGGTGGTGGTTCACATGTGTGTACAATGCTAGTTTTTTCGTTTTTCCTCACCTAGCTACTCATGTACCCACTCTCTTATGTATACTAATATATCCTAATGTATATCACAATGTATACTAATATATCACAATGTACACTAATATATCCTAATGTATGCTAATATATCCTAATGTACACTAATATATCCCAATGTATACTAACATATCCTAATGTATATCACAATGCATATGAATATATCCTAATGTATACTAATATATCCTAATGTATATTAATTTTTCATAATGTATACTAATATATCCTAATGTATGCTAATATATCACAATGTATACTAATATATCACAATGTATACTAATGTACCCTAATGTATACTAATATATCCTAATGTATACTAATATATCACAATGCAGGTGTTGTGCTGACCAACCTGTGTGTTTGGGAGGGCTGAGTCCTGATGCCCTGCAGAGGTGGACAGTAGTCACCACACTGGGCTGAGGAAGACAACACTGCTGCAACACCGAAGGAGACGGCAAGTCCTCGCTCAACTCCCTAGGGGTGTGTGTGTGTGTTGGTGTGTTGGTGTGTAAGGAAGTAAGAAAGAGAAAAAGGTAGGGAGGATGGGAAGAAGGAAGGATTGGCCAGGAGATTGAATGAAGGAAAGTGCAAATGATTAAACTGAGTTTTTGAGTGAAAAAGTCACATAACCTGCATAGCAGTCCATCAATAAAAGCAAAGTATGAAGAGTATGAGAAAGTGGACTAGGCCTTGCAGAATATGCCCAGTATACACGTTTACACACACAAAGGGTCGTGACAACAGACATGCTGAGATTAGATGGGGTCTAAAAAAAAATCTTCCAGTTTAGAGCATTGAGAGCATAGATGTCTTGATTTTATTCATACGGTAATATTTTTTTTGCAAATCAGGCTCACAAACACACACAGACACGCTCGCATGAACACATGGACATTGCGTAAAGCTGCTATGACGAGTTGTTCTCATTACTTTTCAGCCTATATTTGATTTTGCAGTCACTGTAATCAAATTAATCAAATAATCAAATTAATGATAGTAATGATAATATATGACTATATAATATCATATAATATTATGTAATATGTATAATAATAATAATAATGATATATAATAAGATAATGATAATAATAGAATAATTATGACTGCTGGGATAGGCTCCAGCATCCTTGCGACCCTGAGAGCAGGATAAGCGGTTCGGGTAATGAATGGATGGATGGATAATTATAATTATAATAATATATGAAAATGTATAATAATCATAATTAATAATTAGTAATCAAATTAGGAAAGAGTATATTAGAGGGAAAGCTCAGGTTGGACGGTTTGGAGACAAAGCAAGAGAGGCAAGATTGAGATGGCTTGGACATGTGTGGAGGAGAGATGCTGGGTATATTGGGAGAAGGACGCTGAATATGGAGCTGCCAGGGAAGAGGAGAAGAGGAAGGCCAAAGAGGAGGTTTATGGATGTGGTGAGGGAGGACATGCAGGTGGCTGGTGTGACAGAGGAAGATGCAGAGGACAGGAAGAGATGGAAACGGATGATCCGCTGTGGCGCCCCCTAACGGGAGCAGCCGAAAGTAGCAGTAGTAGTGATAGCAGTAGTAGTAGTAGTAGTAGTAGTAGCAGTAGTAGTAGTAGTACCCTCTGTAATCAAATGAGGCCATCAGTGAGAAGATGGCTGTATCATGTTGCTATATAATGACTCATAATGCTCCTCCCCGGGTCGGATTGCCCGCAAAATCTGACATGCCGACTTATGCCACTCAGAATACACCACGACAGCGCGAGACTCCTCCCCTCATGTCTGTATATCTCACAAACAGCTGTTTTTCCAAAACACCACTACATCACTGACTCTTCTCTTCAACACAAATACACCAGCTACCAGACGGCGAATGGAGAGCTTTGAGACGAGAGGCGATGCTTATGCGAAATGAAGTCGACTGTGTTTGTCCACAAGGGGGCGCAAAAACCCGACCACAATCCCAAACCTCTCGAAACAACTTTAATGAATCCGTGGCCGCGCAGTCTGTCTCTCTACACATACAAACAAACACACACTGTTTTTGTTCCCCAGACCTGAGCTGGATGTGGGAATGGGAGAAGAGGCGTAAGAGGAAGCGTCCGGCGACCCCCGGCAGGAAGGTGGTGGGCAGTACGGTGTAGCGGCCCGGGGCCAGGGTCCACCTCAGGGTCACGCTGCGGGAGTCCATGTAGACCGAACTGGCCGCCTGCTCCACCACACACTGCACGCGGCTGCAGCGGTTCACCTCCACCTGGCACCCAAGACACATGGAGGACATCGTAGACCACCGTAACGGGACGGTTGGTTAGCAGAGGCCGTCTTTTAGCATGTGTCCAAAATGTATGAAATCAATTGTTAATTGACAAGATGGATTCAACACACCTGTCTGACTGAACACCCTACTTAGCACCAGTCCACACACACACACACACACACACACACACACACACACATACACACACACACACACACACACACACACACACACACACACACACACACACACACACACACACACACACACACACACACACACACACACAATCTGTCTCTGTCTGTCTGTCTGTCTCTCTCTCTCTCTCTCACACACCCACACTCACACACTAGCTATCTGTCTGTCTCTCTCACACACACTGTCTGTCTTTCTGTCTGTCTCACATACACACACACACACACTCACACAATCTGTCTGTCTGTCTGTGTCTGTCTGTGTCTGTCTGTCTGTCTGTCTGTCTCTCTCACACCCACGCACACACACTAGCTATCTGTCTGTCTGTCTGTCTGTCTCTCTCTCTCTCACACACACACACACACTGTCTGTCTGTCTCACACACACACACAGACACACACACACACAGACACACACAATATCTTTATCTGTCTCTGTCTGTCTGTCTGTCTGTCTGTCTGTCTGTCTGTCTGTCTGTCACACACCCACACTCACACACTAGCTATCTGTCTGTCTTGTCTGTCTCACACACACACACACACACACACACACACACACACACACACACACACACACACACACACACACACAATCTGTCTCTGTCTGTCTAACTGTCTGTCTGTCTGTCTGTCTCTCTCACACACACACAATCTGTCTATATGTCTGTCTGTGTCTGTCTGTCTGTCTGTCTGTCTGTCTCTCTCTCTCACACCCACACATACACTCACACATTAGCTATCTGTCTGTCTGTCTCTCTCTCTCTCTCACACACACACACACACACTGTCTGTCTGTCTGTCTCACACACACACACACACACACACACACACACACACACACACACACACACACACACACACACACTATCTTCATCTGTCTCTGTGTGTCTGTCTCACACACACGATCTATCTGTCTGTCCGTCTGTCACTCACACACACACACACACACACACACACACACACACACACTATCTTTCTATCTGTCTGTGTGTGTGTCTGTCTCACACGTGATCTAGCTATCTGTCTGTCTTTCTCACACACGCGCGCACACACACACACACACACACACACACACACACACACACACACACACACACACACACACACACACACGCACGAATGTCTCACCTTCAGCACCTCAAAGCCGATGGGCAGGTTCTCTCCTCCTCCGTCTTTCCTCTTTATCCTGCGGTCCTCCTGCTGCAGACAAATGAGCACCTCCTCCTCCTCCTTCCCAGCCACCTCAAACATGAACTGAGAGGAGCGAAGAAACAGAAGTGATACAGAACAGGCATTCACTCGGGTTTGTGTAGAAACCGTGTAGCAGTGGGTGGGGCTCGGTGGTGTGCTGGCCGTGTGTGTTTCAGTATTTTGTTGTTCTCAGTGACGACACTAAATCACCTGCAGGGCTTTACGTGTGGACGGGGTTAAAACCCCATTCAGTACACAACTGCAATATTCGCCGTGATGATTCTAGTATTGCAGCATTTCCCCTGAATCACAGCGCTGCCTCACAGTGACCAGAGGGTGTGAAGGTGTGAAGTGGTCACTTCTACGTTGGTGACTTTCTTTGGATTATTTCTTTTTTGTTTGGATTCCCCCCCCCTTTTTTCTCCCTGATTGCGCTTAGCCAATTACCCCACTCTCCAAGCCGCTCCACACCCGCAGCTCCACCCCCTCTGCTGACCCGGGGAGGGCTGCAGACTACCACGAGCCTCCTCCGATACATGTGGAGTCGCCAGCCGCTTCTTTTCACCTGACAGTGAGGCGTTTTGCCAGGGGAACGAAGCGCGTGGGAGGATCACGCTACCCCCCCCCCCCAATTCCCCCTCCTTCCGAACAGGCGCCCCGACCGACCAGAGGAGGCGCTAGTGCAGCGACCAGGACACATACCCACACCCGGCTTTCCACCCGCAGACACAGCCTCAATTGTGTTTGTCGGGATGCCCAATCGAGCCAGAGGCAACACGGGGATTCGAACTGGCGATCCCCGTGTTGATAGGCAATGGAATAGACCGCTCAAAAAATCATAACACTGAATTGCAATATTTATAGTATTGTCACATTTGAACAATCGAAATACGTATCGAATCAGGTAATATCAAATCAGGAAGTACCCGGCGGTCCCCAGCCCTCCATTTAACGGCGATCAGGAGGGTTAGCAGTGCCTGCTAACCTGTGGGTTATGTAGGAAAGTGTCCCTGTGGTTAATGCACCCTCCACATCGACTCCTCTTATCCCTCTGCGCCTCCCATCCTCCTTCCACCTTCCTGTCCTCCTTTCCATTCTCCTCCTCTGGTCCTCTCGTGGGGCCGTCTTTGGATGCAACAGCCTTGTTTCTCCTCCTCCTCCTCCCACCGCCTCCTGCATCTCCTCCTCGCCGCTTCTCCCCGAGACGTGCCTCCTTCCGGTCCCCTCTCTGCTGGTTGGCTCTGGGCTTGGTGGCGCTCCTCCTGCCGCTGGGCATGAGGCTGGCGTGGAGGACGGCGGAGGGGGAGTCTTTGGGGTTGGCAGGAGCGGGGGCCCACTCCCCGAAGCAGCGCGCCTCCCTCCAGGAAGATCCGGGCCACCGCAGGGCCGTCTCCGCCAGCCGGCACACCACCACGTCCGTGAAGTAGCGGCAGAAATCGTCAAACTCCATCCTGACGGCGGGGAAGGTAGGAGAGTTTGCGAACACACACACATACACACACACAAATCAGATAATGAGCAACTGGGTTTATGGATCAGGTGTGGAAGTATACACATAAGTCAAATCCATGTGATGATTTCCATTATGGGGGGGGTATATACAATTAACATTAACTATACAAAACATTTATAAGCCAGACTGTGCAAACACACTATTAACTTAAAAGCTTACAACAAAAATTCTATCTATCTATCTATCTATCTATCTATCTATCTATCTATCTATCTATCTATCTATCTATCTATCTATCTATCTGTCTATCTGTCTATCTGTCTGTCTGTCTGTCTGTCTGCCCATCCATCTGTCTACATAGTGGTGGGGACATTTTAGCCAACCCCAACTCCCACTTAAAATCTACACCTGTTGTCTAAAGCATGAGATAAGTATAGCATGTGCAATTATACAAACACGAATGTGGAAACGAATATCAGATTACATGGCAGACAGTCGTTTGTTATAGTTTCACAGCAGCAGCATGAAGAGAAACAATGGTAAATATGTACCAGAACTCTCCAACGTCTCGGACCATGAGGCCCATTTTCTCCCTCTCTGCACGGCTCAGCTGCTGCCACTGCAGGGACCTGCAGGGGGCGTGCGACAAAAACGAAGTCAGAATACAGAGAGTCCTCGCTTACCCCCTTAACCCTAACTTTAACGTTAACCTACCCTTAACCCTCATCTAATGTTAACCCCCGGCTGAAATGGCGTACAAATAAGTAGAGCAAGGGAAATAAATTGTATTCTCGGTGAAATTTTGAGTTTTGGGTTACTATCTAGATTAAATCGCATCTAACACGAAAGCATAGGAAACACTCAGGGCTTAACATAAGTGAACACAGTTAAAAGATCAACATTGATGTAAGTTAATGATTCATGTTAATGAGTCATTAACTAAAGAGCTGCTCATGCAACTAAGATATCTCATGTCATCTCATCATCAGCTGCTTCTCCGGGGTCGGGTCGTGGTGGCAGCAAGCTAAGTATGGCACTCCAGACATCCCTCTCCCCAGCAACGCCCTCCAGCTCCTCCTGGGGGATCCCAAGGCGTTCCCAGGCCAGAATGGACATGTAGTCCCTCCAGCGAGTTCTGGGTCTACCCCGGGGTCTCCTCCCAGTTGGACATGCCTGGAAAACCTCCTAAGGAAGGCGCCCAGGAGGCATCCTAATCAGATGCCCGAACCACCTCAACTGGCTCCTTTCGATGCGAAGGATCAGCGGCTCTACTCCGAGCTCCCTACTGATGTACGCGCTCCTCACCCTATCTCTAAGGCTGAGCCCAGACACCCTACGGAGGAAACTCATTTCAGCCACTTGTATTCACGATCTCACCCTTTCGGCCACTACCCAGAGCTCATGACCATAGGTGAGGGTTGGAATGAAGATTGACTGGTAAATTGAGAGCTTTGCCTTCTGGCTCAGCTCCTTCTTCACCACAACGGTCCGGTACAATGTCTTGCATTACTGCTGATGCTGCACCAATCCGCCTGTCAATCTCTTACTCCATCCTATCCTCACTCGTGAACAAGACCCTGTGATACTTGAACTTCTTCATTTGAGGCAACAACTCATCCCCAACCCGGAGGGAGCAATCCACCATTTTCTGGTAGAGAACCATGGCCTCAGACTTGGAGGTGCTGACTCTCATCCCGGCCATTCACACTCAGCTGCAAACCGCCCCAGTGCACGCTGGAGGTCACGTTCTGATGAAGCCAACAAAACCACATCATCTGCGAGGAGCAGAGATGTAATCCTGAGGTTCCCAAAAATGGACAAACTCCTCACCTTGGCTGTGCCTTGAGATCCTGTCCATGAATATCACAAACAGAATCGGAGACAAGGGACAACCTTGCTGGAGTCCGACACCATCCGTCTAAGATATCCGATATTGCAGCTAAGATATCCGTCTCCAATAGTCCCCTGTTTAAGCAGAATTGACAGTTTCATTGGAGCCGCCATTGACATAACTGCACCGTCTCAGAGAAACCCCGCGGATGGCTTGTGGCATTACAGCAGACATATAAAAACACTCGCTGTTTTCTCATAAAAGCTAAAACACGCCCGAAACTTTTCTTACAGGCTCTCAATATTGCAAGCAGCCAACCCATGCATGCATTTATTTTACATCTACTATCCCTTTAAGCTTGTATTTTGGTGTTGGCTGGTTTTATTTGGATGAATGACTGTTCTCTAGGTCTGCGCCGGTTCTGATACAGTATAAAGGCATCATCCACAGGGCAGTGGTGGAGACAAAAAGCTCTTTCTATGCTTCTGTCATCTCGAAGTAAAAAGTAAAACCAGAGCAAGACAAGTGCCCATGTATGTATGATAGATGGGTAATGCTCTTTTTTTGCAAAACGTGGAACGGGCCCGTTTTGAGCTGCCATAACACAGACAAGTTGTTTCCTTGAGATTTTCCTGTGGCCTGACAAAGACGGACATTAAAGATATCCGTAGTGCTTGTGTAGCTGAAACAAACTCACAGCTCCATTTTGGCCGTTTTCACCTTTTCACAATGTGATTCACAGATGTCCCTGTGTGCAGAACAATGACCCCGCCAGTAGTAAAAAAAAAACCCGAAAACTTTCTGATGCATTGTAAAATGTCAGCAAAGCCTGCAAATGTCAGGGAGATTGCAGCGACGCAGTAAAACGCTCTACAAAGACCGGCATTGAAAACTGTCAGCGGAAATATATTTCCCAGAACATCTGCAACGCGCCCCCCCCCCCCAACATTATCAGCGTTTGAGGGATTGAATGAGTGTCTGTTTTGTCAGGGCTGCAAATCTGAGCTACGTGCAGGAGTGGGAGAGGATGGAGAGAGAGTTTACAGGAACATGAGGTAAACAGGAGCGACAGAGTAAAAGGAAAACTGTGTAGGCTATCACAACACACTTGGAAATACTAGAAGTTATCATCAAAAACTATTTAAAATTCTTATTGCACCACTTGAAATTATACCAGTGTATTACATTATTATTTTATACTATTTGAAATAATACAACAAATAGATTAATAATGAAAAAAAAAAACTGAAACATGGAAAAACAGGCCTATGTTGTTTAGGTCAACATCCTTTGGGTTGTGATTGACAGTTTGGCACAAAAGTCTCTCTCTCTCTCTCCTTCTCTCTCTCTCTCTCTCTCCCCTGTCTGTGGCAGCACTAGTGATGTTTGATAGCTTAACAGCAGATTTTGAATGTGTTTTAATGTGGCACCCTGATAATGACAGAATAAAAGAAATTGAATGAAGGTGCAGAATTCTCAACAGTGTTTCTTGCTTCAGTCCAGGCCCGGTGCTCCCAGAGAAGGACACGTCGACATGAGACCAAAACAATGGGTTAAAAAAAGCCCAAAGGGGCGCTGTAGCACACGATTTAAACCATATTTTGGGTGCAAAGACTAATGTTTCGCCGCTTTTATGGGCGGCCCGGCAGCCCGGTGGTTAGCACTGTTGCCCCACAGCAAGAAGGTCCTGGGTTTGAACCCCCGGCCATCCCAGGTCCTTTCCGTGTTTCCTCCCACCATCAAAAAGAAATACATGTTAGGGTTAATACTCCTGTCTGTGCCCCTGAGCAAGGCAGTGGAAAGAAGAACTGGAGTTGGTCTCCGGGCGCTGCAGCTGCTCCTGTACAATAGGATGGGTTAAATGCAGAAAACAAATTCATTGTAACCTGTACAATGACAAAATAATGTGGCTTTCTTTCTTTCAAACTGCAAATTTAAATGGACAGAGTCTGGAGTAAAGGCTGTGGCATCAACCCTGAGCCTCTTAACAGGAAAAGCGAGGTCCTTTCCAACTTGGAAAAAGTGATCATAAAAGAGTTAGGGACAAGTTTGTGGTTTGTGAATGGTGCGGAACAATTTTTTTTTTTTGTGGATTTTTTTCTCCCTTTTTCTCTCTGATTACACTTGGCCAACTACCCCACTCTATTGAGCTGTCCCAGTTGCTGCTTCACCCCCTCTACTGAGCCGGGAAGGGCAGCAGACTACCACATGCCTCCTCCGATACATGTGGAGTCGCCAGCCACTTCTTTTCACCTGACAGTGAGAAGTTTCACCAGGGGGACGTAGCGTGTGGAAGGATCACGCTATCCCCCCAGTCCCCCCCCCCCCGAACAAGCACCTCGACCGACCAGAGGAGTCACTAGTGCAGCGACCAGGACATTTACCCACATCCGGCTGCCCACCTGTAGACACAGCCAGTTGTATCTGTAGGGATACCTGATCAAGCAGGAGGTAACATGGGGATTTGAACTGGCGATCCCTGTGTTGGTAGGCAACGGATTAGACTGCCACACTACCCAGATGCCCTGGTCAGCAGGTATTTTAAGTTATACATGAAATGGGACAGAAGTCAGAATCGCCAACACAAGAAAATACAGGATAAAAACACCGAAGGATTGCGGTACTGGGACAAGACAGGGGACCTTTTTGATGGGTCTGGGTGGGACAAGAGGTAAATTTGGCCCCCGTGTGGTCCTCTAATGCACTCACCCCTGACTCCAAGGCCCGGTCCAGTCGGTGGTGCCCCAGGGGTTCCTCATCCGCACCATGAGGAGTCGGGACATCCCATTCATAATCGGGGGGTTTTCTCCAAGCCTCAGCTTCCTGACAGCCGTGATGCCGTACGCATGACCCCTCACCAGGCCACAATCCAAGACCGACTCCACCGTCTCCCCGGCCATAGGCTGAGATGAACAGAGATGACGTCAAGAAGTAAAACACCAATCAAAAGACTAGAAATGACACAAATAGACTGAAATTAGTAGCATCAACCTTCATCTGGCCTCCCAAATATTATATTAGGCAGCAACCAGGCACTAAATAGACGTCAATACAGCACAGAGATACAAGAAGAACGACAGACTACATCTACATTTACTTATTTGGTGGACACCTATGTAGAGCACCTTACAAGAGAGTCAGCAATTGGAGTAGAGTGTTGCGAGCTGGCATCATAGAGCACAACATAGTGATCCTATCATAGCAGTACTACATGAAACAGTAGTAGTAGCAGCAATAATTACTCCCCCCCCCCGCCTTTTTCTCCCCAATTGTACTTGGCCAATTACCCTACTCTTCCGAGCCGTACTGGTCGCTGTTCCACTCCCCCTGCCGATCTGGGGAGGGCTGCAGACCACCACTAGCCTCCTCTGATACACGTGGAGTCACCGGCCGCTTCTTTTCACCTGACAGTGAGGCATTTCACCAAAGGGACGTAGCGTGTGGGAGGATCATGTTATTCTCCCCAGTTCCCCCTCCCTCCCCGCGAACAGGCACCCCGACCGAACAGAGGCGGCACTAGTGCAGCAACCAGGACACATACCCACATCCGGCTTCCCACCCGCAGACACTGCCAATTGTGTCTGTAGGGACGCCTGACCAAGCCGAAGGTAACACAGGGATTCGAACCGGTGATCCCCGTGTTGGTAGGCAACGGAGTAGACCGCTACGCTACCCAGATGCCCTTTTAGGCCTTTCTTGAAGGATGTCAGTGAGTCAGTCAACAAAAAGCAAAAATGAAGCGTAGTGGGAGTCTTTTCAGGAGACTACGCTCTACCCGTATGGAGCAGGTGATGAGGGCTTTGCGTTCATGGGCCCTGGCGAGTGTCTGGAAAAGGGCCCTCCTCTGGTTGCTCTGCTGGCTGAGGGCCTCGGGGTTCAGGCTGATATTCTCTGACACCCCGCCAGTGAAGTCGATCAAGGCCTCCGCTGTGTTGCCTCCCTCCAGGGCTTCATAGCAGCCGTTCAGCCTGAGGATGAGGTGGATGAAAAGACGAGACGAGACTTGATTGGTGGATTATTTAAGTCAAAGCCTGCGTCAGTGATTGCTTGACTGACTACTTGTTGGACTGTGATTTATTAGCCGATAGAATAGTTGACAGAAAAACTCAGGTGCTAAATCAAACGTCATTTTCAAGTGGTTTGTCAATCTTTTGGGCAATTTTATACAGTCTATGGGCAATACTTTAACAGAGCGGTCCAGTCTGCGAGATCCCAAGGGGAAGTGAAGCACTCCCTGTTTCTTTGGTTAACAAGAAGAACTACCCAGAACAACCACCAGGGGGTGGCATATGCAATATGAAACAAGTCTGGTTCCATTACACTCCCCACCTGGCATCTTTAGGACGTCAAACTCTGAAAGGTACGCGAGATGGTTTATAAATCTGATCTTGTAGTAACCTGAGGTAGCCACAAGTTGCCAGATGGTTCACTGTCCCAAACTTCCCTCTACTTTTCCAGTCCAAAACAATAAAGTTGCCCAAAAACAAAGTCTGTTATTGACAGAAAATCCACCGACTGATTTTGTCAGTAAGTTATATGCTATCTGTTGATAACATGCATATGAATTTTGAAACAGTAATTTACTCGCAGGGAATGAAGCTATTGCTCATGAGATGCTAACAGTTGAAAGCCTGACTCTTGACAGTTAGCCATTCTATTAGCAGCATTACTCTTTTGAGTAAATTACTGCTTTAGAATATATAACAGATACCATGAGACGGCATTTGACCCATAGAACAAAACCATAGGGTAATTTAATGGGAAAATATGAGACGGGAGTTATTAGCATGTGAACCAGCTGCCATATTGTGGCTAATTTTGTCATATAAAGTAATTACACGGTCTTTACCGCTTTATACCTGCATTTCAATAGAGCTGTTTATATGCAAATCTGGTGGATGTATTTAAGAAAAGCAGAACAGAACTACCCAGTTAAAAAAACACACACTCAAAGTTTTCATGTGCAGCAGATGTCTAAAAACCAGGTCCAGAAACTAAGATTTTATTTGCTCCACCCATGTATTAAACCAGCTGATTCTGAGCAACCCCAGTCTTGGTAGTGAAATCAACTGGTTTTAGTGCACGGCTGAAGGAAATACACGGTTAGGACTTCTGTTTAGCTCAGGAGGTAGAGCGGGTCGTCTAGTAATTGGAAGGTCGCTGGTTCGATCC
>NC_079230.1:24744368-24749368 GCF_029633865.1 Lampris incognitus
TAGATCCGCCCTTGGATTCGCCTTCCAACCAGCCCATGTGCTATCAAATGTATTCTGCATCTCTCAATAATGAGAAATAATTTTGAAAAATTAGCCATAGGTTTGACTTGTTCATCACTCTTATTTGGATGTGCTATGGTCCCATTAAAGGTTGTCAATCCCCACACCCCTTCAACACTCATGCTATTTAAATCAAGTGTTGCTTTTTCTGCACCCCAAGTTGCGTACAGCGCACACACCAATATACCCCGGGCAGGCAGCAGCACGCGCCACTCACACTCTCCAAGAGACAGATAGGGTTACACTGCCACGACGCCTGTCCGGCAATAGAAAGAGCTTTAATTAACCAGATCTGATGGAAATGTTGCACGCTGAGCCCAACCACTCGATTTAGAAGTGAATGGAAAGTGGGCGAGTGTAAAAACAGCATTTCAAATAACTCAAGAGTGTTTGTATGACATCTGCTTGGTGCAGCGAATGTGTTCGCAATTTACATCCTGTTCACACGTAGCATAAAAATGCATCTTGGGTAAATCTGATAGTGTCAACAAACCCAAGATGTATTGAACCTAATAGCTATCAGATGTACTCAAGACACATTTTTATGCTGGGTGTAAACAGGGTGTTAGTTTGGGCGTTAGTTTGCCGTTCACTATTCCATCATTTGCAAGCGCCTTCTACCACCACTAAGTGTAAACAGCACCAGAAACGGACTTTCCACTGAGATGGTACTTAATGTAACTCTGCAACCCTGGGTAGCGTAGCGGTCTATTCTGTTGCCTACCAACACGAGGATCGCCGGTTCAAATCCCCGTGTTACCTCTGGCTTGGTGGGGTGTCCCTACAGACACAATTGGCCGTGTCTGCGGGTGGGAAGCTGGATGAGAGTATGTGTCCTGGTCGCTGCACAAGTGCCCCCTCTGGTCGGGGCGCCTGTTCAGGGTGCGGGCGAGGGGGAACTGGGGGGAATAGTGTGATCCTCCCATGCGCTACGTCCCCCTGGTGAAACTCCTCATTGTCAGGTGAAGTGGCTGGCGACTCCACATGTATTGGAAGAAGCATGTGGTAGTCTGCAGCCCTCCCCAGGTTGGCAGAGGGGTTGGAGCAGCGACTGGGACAGCTGGGAAGAGTGGGGTAATTGGCCACATGGCTAAAAATGTACTATATCTAACTCTGCCACCCTGATGCCCCCCCCCCCCGATTCTGGAGGTCTGGTCTGGAGACTGGAGGGAGTGCTCCAATTATCGGGGCATCAAATTGCTCTGCCTCCCTGGGAAAGTCTACTTTAGGGTGCTGAAAAGGAGACTCCGACCGATTGTCAAACCTCAGATCCAGGAGGAACAATGCGGACTCTGCCCTGGCCGTGGAACAACGGACCAACTCTTTACCCTTGCGGAAGTGCTGAGGGAGGCATGGGAATTGGACCAGCCAGTCTACATGTGTTTTGTGGACTTGGAGAAGCCTTACGACCATGTACCACGGGACATTCTCTGGGGGGTATTACGGGAGTATGGCGTACCAGAGCAGTTCCTACAAGCCATCCGGTCATTGTATAACCAAAGTGAGAGCTGTGTCCGCATTCTCAACACAAAGTCAAACACGTTTTCGGTGGGTGTCGGACTCCGCCAAGGTTGTCCCTTGTCTCCAATTCTGGTTGTGATATTCATGGACAGGATCTCAAGGCGCAGCCAAGGTGAGGAGTGTGTCCATTTTTGGGAACCTCAGGATTACATCTCTGCTCCTCGCAGATGATGTGGTTTTGTTGGCTTCATCAGAACGCAACGTCCAGCGCGCACTGGGGCGGTTTGCAGCTGAGTGTGAAATGGCCAGGATGAGAGTCAGCACCTCCAAGTCTGAGGCCATGGTTCTCTACCGGATAATGGTGGATTGCTCCCTTCAGGGTTGGGGATGAGTTGTTGCCTCAAGTGAAGGAGTTCAAGTATCTCGGGGTCTTGTTCACGAGTGAGGATAGGATGGAGCAGGAGATTGACAGGCGGATTGGAGCAGCATCAGAAGTAATGCGGACATTGTACTGGACCATTGCGGTGAAGAGGGAGCTGAGCCAGAAGGCAAAGCTCTTAATTTACCAGTCAATCTTCGTTCCAACCCTCAACTATGGTCATGAGCTTTGGGTAGTGACCAAAAGGGTGAGATGGCGGATACAAGTGGCTGAAATGAGTTTCCTCCGTAGGGTGTCTGGCCTCAGCCTTAGAGATAGGGTGAGAAGCTTGGACATCCGGAGGGAGCTCGGAGTAGAGCCGCTGCTCCTTCGTGTCGAAAGGGACCAGTTGAGGTGGTTCGTGCATCTGATTAGGATGCCTCCTAGGCACTTTCCTTTGGAGGTTTTCCGGGCATGTCCAACACGGAGGAGACCCTGGTGTAGACTTAGAACTCGCTGGAGGGACACACAGACACACTCCAAAATCTTGTGGAAAGCCTTCCCAGAAGAGTGGAAGCTGTTATAGTTGCAAAGGGGGGACCATCTCCATATTAATGCCTATGGATTTAGAATGGGATGTCATTAAAGCTCCTGTGGGTGTAATGGCCAGGTGTCCCAATACGTTTGTACATATAGTGTCTATATATAGTATATCTCCATCCATCCATTGTCTTAACCGTTTATCCTGCTCTCAGGGTCACGGGGATGCTGGAGCGTATTCCAGCAGTCATTGGGCGGCAGACAGAGAGACACCCTGGACAGGCCACCAGGCCATCACAGGGCTGACACACACACACACACACACACACACACACACACACACACACACACACACACACACACACACACACACACACACACACACACACACACACACACACACACACACACATTCATTCCTAGGGACAATTTAGTACTGCCAATTCACCTGACCTATATGTCTTTGGACTGTGGGAGGAAACCAGAGCCCCTGGAGAAAACCCACGTAGACACGGGGAGAACATGCAAACTCCACACAGAGGACGACCTGGGATGACCCCCAAGGTTGGACTTCCCCGGGGTTCGAACCCAGGACCTTCTTGCTGTGAGGCGACCGTGCTGGGCCACCGTGCTGCCCAACCGCTCGTGCTGCTCATTAGGTGCAACAATGAGCGGACCAACCTGTGCCCATGGAAAATTATATATATATATATAGATATATATATTAGTGTGTGTGTATGTGTGTGTGTGTGTGTGTGTGTGTGTGTGTGTGTGTGTGTGTGTGTGTGTGTGTGTGTGTGTGTGTGTGTGTGTGTGTGTATGTATAAGGTAGCCACCTTAGCCATGAGGCTAAACAACACTGATTGGCCATGTTGGTTAGACAGGAAGTAGTGACAACCAGCGTTTCAACATGTAAGTTTGTTTGCATGTACATGTTTGACGCCATGGTGTCACACACACATGTACAAATAAGAGAATAAAGCTCAGTTTTCTAAAAATACAACTCAGATCAGTTGCATAGGACAAATCTCTATCTAGACAGTCTTCATAGAAATGAGCAAATATAGAAAGATAACTCCCTAAAATTGCAATGGTTTGTTGTTTTGTGAAATTTGCCCTTCGACCCCCCCCCCATTCATTTTACATTTAGTGTGTGCCAAATGCTTCCTAGTGGCCATTTGTAGAGTTTTGTACATCTCCATCCATCCATTATCCAAACCGCTTATCCTGCTCTCAGGGTTGCGGGGATGCTGGAGCCTATTCCAGCAGTCATTGGGCGGCAGGTGGGGAGACACCCTGGACAGGCTGCCAGGCCATCACAGCCCCCCCCCCCCCACACACACACACACGTTCACACCTAGGGACAATTTAATACGGCCGATTCACCTGATCTGTTTGGACTGTGGGATCTCGTTCAGGCTCAAATACCTTTGACTGAATTCTCCCTGGTGTGTTAAACACTGCCTCTTAAAATTCTCACCCTGGCCTGATCTGTTCATTTCCTATCAGGGTCTTTTCTAACCCATGGCCTTTGACCTTTGAGTCCTGTTTTATTGTTCCCCCCGTGCTCACCCTGGGTCTCCTCCATGTGAGTCCGGGTGGCGGTTCCCGTCTGTAGAAGAGGGACTGGGCACTGGCGGGAAATAAGGGGTCCTTAAAGAGCGCCCCTCGACGTAAACAGGCTCGCTTCAGCTTGTGGTAGTTCTGACCTTGGAAGTCACTCACCCTGTCTGGCATCCTGCATGACGAGGACAAGAGATGATGAAAAATAGGGAAAGAATTGGGGGGGGTTGTAGGTGAGAGAGGGCAGTGGTTATGTGTGAATTAGTGCTGGGCAGTATGGAAAAGCTTATTATAATGATAATCATGGGGGGAGTTTTTCCAAGATATTGATACACATCACGATATACACCGATCAACCAAAACATAAATAAATCACCTGCCTAATATGGTGTAGGTTCCCCTCGTGCTGCCAAAACAGCTCTGACCCATCACAGCATGGACTCCACAAGACCTCTGGAGGTGTCTTCTGGTATCTGGCACCAAGACGTTAGCGGCAGATCCTTTAAGTCCTGTAAGTTGCGAGGTGGGCCTCCATGGATCAGACTTTTTTTTCCAGCAAATCCCACAGATGCCTGATGGGATTGAGATCTGGGGAATTTGGAGGCCAAGGCAACACCTTGAATTCTTTGTCATGTTCCTCAAACCATTTCTGAACAAATTTTGCAGTGTGGTAGGGTGCACTATCCTGCTGGAAGAGACCACTGCCACCAGGGAGTACCGTTGCCATGAAGGCGGGTACCTGGTCTGTAACAATGTTTAGGTAGTTGGTTTGTGTCAAAGGAACATCCACATGAATGCCAGGACCCAAGGTTCCCGAGCAGAACATTGTCCAGAGCATCACACTGCCTCCACCGGCTTGCCTTCTCCCCATAGTGCATCCTGGTGCCATCTCTTCCCCAGGTAAACAACACACACGATTCATCAGACCAGGCCACCTTCCTCCATTGCTCCATGGTCCAGTTCTGGTGCTCACGTGCCCATTTTAGACACTTTTGGCAGTGGACAGGGGTCATCATGG